>NC_064012.1:0-5000 GCF_932276165.1 Plutella xylostella
ACCTAACCTAACCTAACCTAACCTAACCTAACCTAACCTAACCTAACCTAACCTAACCTAACCTAACCTAACCTAACCTAACCTAACCTAACCTAACCTAACCTAACCTAACCTAACCTAACCTAACCTAACCTAACCTAACCTAACCTAACCTAACCTAACCTAACCTAACCTAACCTAACCTAACCTAACCTAACCTAACCTAACCTAACCTAACCTAACCTAACCTAACCTAACCTAACCTAACCTAACCTAACCTAACCTAACCTAACCTAACCTAACCTAACCTAACCTAACCTAACCTAACCTAACCTAACCTAACCTAACCTAACCTAACCTAACCTAACCTAACCTAACCTAACCTAACCTAACCTAACCTAACCTAACCTAACCTAACCTAACCTAACCTAACCTAACCTAACCTAACCTAACCTAACCTAACCTAACCTAACCTAACCTAACCTAACCTAACCTAACCTAACCTAACCTAACCTAACCTAACCTAACCTAACCTAACCTAACCTAACCTAACCTAACCTAACCTAACCTAACCTAACCTAACCTAACCTAACCTAACCTAACCTAACCTAACCTAACCTAACCTAACCTAACCTAACCTAACCTAACCTAACCTAACCTAACCTAACCTAACCTAACCTAACCTAACCTAACCTAACCTAACCTAACCTAACCTAACCTAACCTAACCTAACCTAACCTAACCTAACCTAACCTAACCTAACCTAACCTAACCTAACCTAACCTAACCTAACCTAACCTAACCTAACCTAACCTAACCTAACCTAACCTAACCTAACCTAACCTAACCTAACCTAACCTAACCTAACCTAACCTAACCTAACCTAACCTAACCTAACCTAACCTAACCTAACCTAACCTAACCTAACCTAACCTAACCTAACCTAACCTAACCATAACCTAACCTAACCTAACCTAACCTAACCTAACCTAACCTAACCTAACCTAACCTAACCTAACCTAACCTAACCTAACCTAACCTAACCTAACCTAACCTAACCTAACCTAACCTAACCTAACCTAACCTAACCTAACCTAACCTAACCTAACCTAACCTAACCTAACCTAACCTAACCTAACCTAACCTAACCTAACCTAACCTAACCTAACCTAACCTAACCTAACCTAACCTAACCTAACCTAACCTAACCTAACCTAACCTAACCTAACCTAACCTAACCTAACCTAACCTAACCTAACCTAACCTAACCTAACCTAACCTAACCTAACCTAAC
The DNA here is from genome assembly GCF_932276165.1 of Plutella xylostella. NCBI lineage: Eukaryota > Metazoa > Arthropoda > Insecta > Lepidoptera > Plutellidae > Plutella > Plutella xylostella. Next base: position 1,274 of record NC_064012.1, read on the forward strand.
CTAACCTAACCTAACCTAACCTAACCTAACCTAACCTAACCTAACCTAACCTAACCTAACCTAACCTAACCTAACCTAACCTAACCTAACCTAACCTAACCTAACCTAACCTAACCTAACCTAACCTAACCTAACCTAACCTAACCTAACCTAACCTAACCTAACCTAACCTAACCTAACCTAACCTAACCTAACCTAACCTAACCTAACCTAACCTAACCTAACCTAACCTAACCTAACCTAACCTAACCTAACCTAACCTAACCTAACCTAACCTAACCTAACCTAACCTAACCTAACCTAACCTAACCTAACCTAACCTAACCTAACCTAACCTAACCTAACCTAACCTAACCTAACCTAACCTAACCTAACCTAACCTAACCTAACCTAACCTAACCTAACCTAACCTAACCTAACCTAACCTAACCTAACCTAACCTAACCTAACCTAACCTAACCTAACCTAACCTAACCTAACCTAACCTAACCTAACCTAACCTAACCTAACCTAACCTAACCTAACCTAACCTAACCTAACCTAACCTAACCTAACCTAACCTAACCTAACCTAACCTAACCTAACCTAACCTAACCTAACCTAACCTAACCTAACCTAACCTAACCTAACCTAACCTAACCTAACCTAACCTAACCTAACCTAACCTAACCTAACCTAACCTAACCTAACCTAACCTAACCTAACCTAACCTAACCTAACCTAACCTAACCTAACCTAACCTAACCTAACCTAACCTAACCTAACCTAACCTAACCTAACCTAACCTAACCTAACCTAACCTAACCTAACCTAACCTAACCTAACCTAACCTAACCTAACCTAACCTAACCTAACCTAACCTAACCTAACCTAACCTAACCTAACCTAACCTAACCTAACCTAACCTAACCTAACCTAACCTAACCTAACCTAACCTAACCTAACCTAACCTAACCTAACCTAACCTAACCTAACCTAACCTAACCTAACCTAACCTAACCTAACCTAACCTAACCTAACCTAACCTAACCTAACCTAACCTAACCTAACCTAACCTAACCTAACCTAACCTAACCTAACCTAACCTAACCTAACCTAACCTAACCTAACCTAACCTAACCTAACCTAACCTAACCTAACCTAACCTAACCTAACCTAACCTAACCTAACCTAACCTAACCTAACCTAACCTAACCTAACCTAACCTAACCTAACCTAACCTAACCTAACCTAACCTAACCTAACCTAACCTAACCTAACCTAACCTAACCTAACCTAACCTAACCTAACCTAACCTAACCTAACCTAACCTAACCTAACCTAACCTAACCTAACCTAACCTAACCTAACCTAACCTAACCTAACCTAACCTAACCTAACCTAACCTAACCTAACCTAACCTAACCTAACCTAACCTAACCTAACCTAACCTAACCTAACCTAACCTAACCTAACCTAACCTAACCTAACCTAACCTAACCTAACCTAACCTAACCTAACCTAACCTAACCTAACCTAACCTAACCTAACCTAACCTAACCTAACCTAACCTAACCTAACCTAACCTAACCTAACCTAACCTAACCTAACCTAACCTAACCTAACCTAACCTAACCTAACCTAACCTAACCTAACCTAACCTAACCTAACCTAACCTAACCTAACCTAACCTAACCTAACCTAACCTAACCTAACCTAACCTAACCTAACCTAACCTAACCTAACCTAACCTAACCTAACCTAACCTAACCTAACCTAACCTAACCTAACCTAACCTAACCTAACCTAACCTAACCTAACCTAACCTAACCTAACCTAACCTAACCTAACCTAACCTAACCTAACCTAACCTAACCTAACCTAACCTAACCTAACCTAACCTAACCTAACCTAACCTAACCTAACCTAACCTAACCTAACCTAACCTAACCTAACCTAACCTAACCTAACCTAACCTAACCTAACCTAACCTAACCTAACCTAACCTAACCTAACCTAACCTAACCTAACCTAACCTAACCTAACCTAACCTAACCTAACCTAACCTAACCTAACCTAACCTAACCTAACCTAACCTAACCTAACCTAACCTAACCTAACCTAACCTAACCTAACCTAACCTAACCTAACCTAACCTAACCTAACCTAACCTAACCTAACCTAACCTAACCTAACCTAACCTAACCTAACCTAACCTAACCTAACCTAACCTAACCTAACCTAACCTAACCTAACCTAACCTAACCTAACCTAACCTAACCTAACCTAACCTAACCTAACCTAACCTAACCTAACCTAACCTAACCTAACCTAACCTAACCTAACCTAACCTAACCTAACCTAACCTAACCTAACCTAACCTAACCTAACCTAACCTAACCTAACCTAACCTAACCTAACCTAACCTAACCTAACCTAACCTAACCTAACCTAACCTAACCTAACCTAACCTAACCTAACCTAACCTAACCTAACCTAACCTAACCTAACCTAACCTAACCTAACCTAACCTAACCTAACCTAACCTAACCTAACCTAACCTAACCTAACCTAACCTAACCTAACCTAACCTAACCTAACCTAACCTAACCTAACCTAACCTAACCTAACCTAACCTAACCTAACCTAACCTAACCTAACCTAACCTAACCTAACCTAACCTAACCTAACCTAACCTAACCTAACCTAACCTAACCTAACCTAACCTAACCTAACCTAACCTAACCTAACCTAACCTAACCTAACCTAACCTAACCTAACCTAACCTAACCTAACCTAACCTAACCTAACCTAACCTAACCTAACCTAACCTAACCTAACCTAACCTAACCTAACCTAACCTAACCTAACCTAACCTAACCTAACCTAACCTAACCTAACCTAACCTAACCTAACCTAACCTAACCTAACCTAACCTAACCTAACCTAACCTAACCTAACCTAACCTAACCTAACCTAACCTAACCTAACCTAACCTAACCTAACCTAACCTAACCTAACCTAACCTAACCTAACCTAACCTAACCTAACCTAACCTAACCTAACCTAACCTAACCTAACCTAACCTAACCTAACCTAACCTAACCTAACCTAACCTAACCTAACCTAACCTAACCTAACCTAACCTAACCTAACCTAACCTAACCTAACCTAACCTAACCTAACCTAACCTAACCTAACCTAACCTAACCTAACCTAACCTAACCTAACCTAACCTAACCTAACCTAACCTAACCTAACCTAACCTAACCTAACCTAACCTAACCTAACCTAACCTAACCTAACCTAACCTAACCTAACCTAACCTAACCTAACCTAACCTAACCTAACCTAACCTAACCTAACCTAACCTAACCTAACCTAACCTAACCTAACCTAACCTAACCTAACCTAACCTAACCTAACCTAACCTAACCTAACCTAACCTAACCTAACCTAACCTAACCTAACCTAACCTAACCTAACCTAACCTAACCTAACCTAACCTAACCTAACCTAACCTAACCTAACCTAACCTAACCTAACCTAACCTAACCTAACCTAACCTAACCTAACCTAACCTAACCTAACCTAACCTAACCTAACCTAACCTAACCTAACCTAACCTAACCTAACCTAACCTAACCTAACCTAACCTAACCTAACCTAACCTAACCTAACCTAACCTAACCTAACCTAACCTAACCTAACCTAACCTAACCTAACCTAACCTAACCTAACCTAACCT